>NC_138773.1:13956168-13958668 GCF_965119305.1 Pelophylax lessonae | reverse complement strand
AAACTGGATTCAATTGGATAACTTTGAATCTAGGGTACAAGTTGTTAACCCCTTCCTCCCCCTTAACCCTTTCCCTGCCAGTGTCATTATTACAGTAACAGTGCATATTCTTAGCACTGATTACTGTAGTAATGTCACTGGTCCCCCCACAAGTGTATTCTATATAGGATCACAGGTCTCTATGGCCATCTCAGAAGCCACGCCCCCCTCACTACAGTTAGAATCACTCCCCTAGGGTCACATTTAACCCCTTGATCACCTATACTGTTAACCCTTTCCCTGCCAGTGTCATTATTACAATAACAGTGCATATTTATAGCACTGATTACTGTAGTAATGTAACTGGTCCCCCCAAAAGTGTCAAAAATATCAGTTTGGCGTCCGATCTGTCCACCGCAATGTCGCAGTCCTGCTAAAAATCACAGATCACCGCCATTACTAGTAAAAAAAAAAAAAAAAAAAACAATAAAAATGTTGTAAATCTTTCCCCTAGCTTGTAGACGCGCTAACGTTTGCGCAAACCAATCAAAACACACTTATTGCAATTTTTTTTTACCAAAAATATGTAGCAGAAAACAAATCGGCCTAAAATGTTAAAAAAATTGGATTTTTAAATTTTTTTTTTTAATGGGGAATGTTACATAGCAGAATGAAAAATATTGTTTTTTATTTTTTTCAGAATTGTCGCTCAGAATTGTCAAATAAAAATCGCACAGGTGATCAAATACCACCAAAAGAAAGTTCTGTTTGTGGGGAAAAAAAAACATCAATTTTATTTTGGTACAGCGTTGCATGACCGCGCAATTGTCCGTTAAAGTAACGCAGTGCCGAATCACAAAATATGGCCTGGTCATTGAAGGGGGCAAATCCTTCCAGTCCAGAAGTGGTTAAACAAAGGAACATTTATTAAAATTGACTTCATCTGCAGTTCATTCCTTTGAGCTGTAGATGAGTGAACAGAAAGATACAAAATTAAACAATGTTGCTTTGTTCTCTTTCTGTATTCCTGGCTGAGCAATGTTGCTGGTAAACATTGCCTGACTGCATTTTTTACAGCTCAAATTGGACCTTCTCTGTACTCAGCAATGCAGCTGTTATAATTCAGAGCTGAATTTCTGTGTATTGGGACGGGGGGGGGGGGGGGATACGGGGGGGTGGGCGTTCCCGGGGGGTCCCAGCATCAGGATAGAAGGCCTGGGTGTTCTACACATACCCTGTGTACAATGATGACATTGTTTTTGGGCGTCTGTAGAATGCCCAAATTCTGCAACTGGTTAAGGCACCCCTCAAGCATGTTAATTAGAGGATTTGTGTTGTTTCCATTTTTCCCTTTTCTTTTCTGCAGTTTTTCCCTCTTTTCTTTTGTTACATTTAGTATACTGCTGATTCGTCTGACCACACTGGGAACTACGCCTGTTTCTATGATACAACCTCTCTCCTCTTGTCAGCTGGGTGGGTATTTTTCGGATACCTTAAAAAATGTATTGCTGTATTGATTTTACAATAGTTGCACCTTTATCCATATCCTCTTCCTACAGAAACAATATGAACGCACACTATCTCCTTACCATACACCCCTGATGAAGGGTATAAACCTGAAACGCATTGGGTGCTATGGAGACAAGTGCACTTTCACTATCCTTAACAAATAGGATGTGTAATTTTATATACATATGAAATGTGGTACTATTTTCTTTGTTACATTATATATATATATATATTTTTTTTTGTAATTTTTGTATTTGTGTCTATATGACATGTTATCTATATTTTTAATGTGATTTAATAAATGTAGGATTTTTTTCTTTTTACTATATTGGTGTCTTTGTTGCTCTTAAAGTCCCTAGTTATAGGAGTGATCGCCTTTGTTTCAATTTGCTTTTCATTTTTTTATTATTTTTTTTTAATTTTTGTATTTGTGTCTACATGACATGTTATCTATATTTTTAAAGTGATTTAATAAATGTACGATTTTTTTTTTTTTTTTTACTATATTGGTGTCTTTATTGCCCTTAAAGTCCCTAGTTATAGGAGTGATCGCCTTTGTTTCAATTTGCTTTTCATTTTTTTTTTTTTTGTATTTGTGTCTACATGAGATGCTATCTATAATTTTAATGTACAAATGGCCAACATTTAACAAAAAAGGTTCCCCTCCCTATAGCGTTCAGTGGGATTCACCTCTAAGAGTGGGTTTGTCGAACTTCAAACAAGATTTGCCCCCTCCCCCCCCAAATATAACAAATGTTTCTTTTTTTCCCTTTTTTTATGACATATTCATCAAAATACAATTTACAGTTTTATGAATTGTGGTACTATTTCTTTGTTACATTATATTATTATCTATTTTATTTTTTTACAATTTTTTTATTTGTGTCTATACTATATGTTATTTATATTTTTAATGTGATTGAATACATGTACAATTTTTTACTACATTGGTGTCTTTATTGCCCTAAAGTCCCTAGTTATAGGGGGGGTCGTCTTTGTTTCAATGTTCTTT
>NC_138773.1:13921168-13951168 GCF_965119305.1 Pelophylax lessonae | reverse complement strand
CCTTACCTGGGGCAGTCTTTGGTATTGTTTTCCCTATTTTCTCTAAAGAGTCTGAAAGCTTCTTGAGAACTTCCTGAGCCTGTAAAAATAAAATGTGTCCACATTCATCAAGAAGAAATTTTATTTCTTTTTTTTTCTATTTTCCAATGTGGCCCAATAAAAAGCTCAGATTCAAACCCAAGGCAACGACTACCAGAATGGCTGAAATTGTACTTTCTAGTATTGTTTACGTGTATGTGTATGCAAACTGCTAAATACACTGCTGAAATATAAAAACGAACAGTCTTAACTAGGGCTTTTTTTTCCTCTGAAAATAGGTGCAGGAACTCAACCACGACCCCCCGCTCCAATACACATAACCCTCCAAACTGCTTCAAATAGTGGGTGTAGTCACATTTTACTAGCAGTGAGAGGGTCATAAAGGAGCATTAAATCCTAGAAGTGCATAATATTCAGAGTTTGTGGGGGTTGGTGTGTTACACACAGAGTGCAGAGTTTAGGGGTGTGCTGCATACAGAGTGCAGAGTTTAGGGGTGTGCTGCATACAGAGTGCAGAGTTTAGGGGTGTGTTACATACAGAGTGCAGAATTTAGGGGTGTGATGCATACAGAGCGCAGAGTTTAGGGGTGTGCTGCATACAGAGTGCAGAGTTTAGGGGTGTGCTGCATACAGAGTGCAGAGTTTAGGGGTGTGTTACATACAGAGTGCAGAATTTAGGGGTGTGCTGCATACAGAGTGCAGAGTTTAGGGGTGTGCTGCATACAGAGTGCAGAGTTTAGGGGTGTGCTGCATACAGAGTGCAGAGTTTAGGGGTGTGTTACATACAGAGTGCAGAATTTAGGGGTGTGCTGCATACAGAGTGCAGAGTTTAGGGGTGTGCTGCATACAGAGTGCAGAGTTTAGGGGTGTGTTACATACAGAGTGCAGAATTTAGGGGTGTGCTGCATACAGAGCGCAGAGTTTAGGGGTGTGCTGCATACAGAGTGCAGAGTTTAGGGGTGTGCTGCATACAGAGTGCAGAGTTTAGGGGTGTGCTGCATACAGAGTGCAGAGTTTAGGGGTGTGTTACATACAGAGTGCAGAATTTAGGGGTGTGCTGCATACAGAGCGCAGAGTTTAGGCTGCTGTACACACAGAGCTGCCCACTTCTGCATCCCCCATCCACATCTCACATCCCCCCCCCCCCTCTTCAGCTTGGACCTCTGAGTGCAACCCTCTCTCCACTGCCCCCACCCCCTCCACCATCTTCCACGTGTCTTACTTTTATTGCTGTATTAAGATTAACCCCCTTGTCGGTATTCCTGAGTGTGGTTCGGGGTTATCTTTCAGTACCAAAAGCGGTAACCCCGAGCCACACTTGGGATTACCCCAGAATGTTACTCACCTTCCCTGTGACCCCCCGCCGTCCTCCCCGTCCTCCTCACACTCTCTCCCCGCTCTGTGCACGGCCGATGCCGGAACCTGCCTTCAGGTTCCCTACCCTGCGAATGTTGCGACGCAGGGGGATGGAACCGGCGGCAAATTCAAAAATGTAAATACACCAAATGAGATGATAGAAGGCTGTGATCCTAACGGATTACACTGTATCATCCCATTTCACCACAGGATTTCACCTGGTGACTTTTCCAGTGCCCTGCCTGTGCTTTTCCAGTTCTTTGTGCACACACACACACATATATATATATATATATATATATATATATATATATATATATACAGTGCCTTGCGAAAGTATTCGGCCCCCTTGAACTTTGCGACCTTTTGTCCCCCATTAGTCCTCACATTAGTCCCCCCCCCCCCCCAGTGCCCTTTCCTGCAGTTTTACTGTACTTTTTATGTATATGTATGTATATATATATATATATATATATATATATATATATATATATATATATATATATACAGTGCCTTGCGAAAGTATTTGGCCCCCTTGAACTTTGCGACCTTTTGCCACATTTCAGGCTTCAAACATAAAGATATAAAACTGTAATTTTTTGTGAAGCCTGAAATGTGGCAAAAGGTTGCAAAGTTCAAGGGGCTGTCAGAATGTTTATACTGCTCTGAATTAACAGTGTCTATTTATGGTTAATAATAAGCAAAGATCTGTGCGAAAGGAGAATCTCAACTTATTCCATAAATCAATATATAGCGAGTTCTTTTTATTGATTAATTTCTTTTTAAAAGCATATACCAATCTTAGTGAAAACAGTCTACAGAATGTAGTAGAAACCATATTTAAGTATACTATACAATCAGACCACAATTGTCTGCGCAATGCATAACTTGATAGTCACCTAACTGCAGATGAAGTGAGAATAGGCTATGCAAAACGTGAAATTAATATGCCAATATGCGCTAAATCTGATATTAATAAAAATGTATAAAAACAAAAATCATCTCTTTAGAGAAAAATCTACATATGGTTTATACGGCTGGGATTGTACTCTCGTTACCCTTGAATATGCAATGTAAAACATTTAAGGAAGTATATAAACAATATTAAATACTAATGAAATAATTAGCAAGGCATATTTACCATATTTAAAATGGCCGCTAGCTTAGAATAGTAGTTACCAGGTTCCTTAAGATGGCTGCATTTCCAAGATGGTGGCCAATTAGGGAGGAGCTTCGTTTGGCATCCCTCAAAGGTTCAGATACATGGTGTATTGAAAGGAAGTCTGTGTAGATGAGTCTGTGCATAGCTGTTAGTAGTGTGTATGTTGTAAGTGTGATGTATATTGGGCAACATGTGATGTGTCATGTGTCTCTCTCATCTGGGCTTTTATATGGTATAGAACAAAGGATTATTAAAATTACCATAAGTTAAACCCAGAGGGAGTAACATGATCATCATTGGTTGGAACATCTTATTCATTAACTGGTGATGTATCATGTATCTGAATAAGGAATTAATCTTGATAACACCATTCCAATATTTAATATATCTTATTTAAAATATATTGGATTTTACTTTTTTAACCCAAGACTTCAATTACTGTAGTCAGCAAAAATGTCAGTATTGCATTGCTCTTAGGTTCAGTATACAGCAATATTTATCTTCAAATAAACTTCGAACCTTTATATTGACCAATAGCTTACACCCCAGACTTTCTAGAGTCTAGCAAGGTCAAACAAAATTTTATGATGCTTTCTACACCTTACAATTTACAAATGTTTACTGAAGCCTCTCGACATACAGAGATGAATCATCAACATCAGTAAAGTTAGAAGTTAGCAAAATATGAAACATTTATAATATATAACAATTTTCTACATATCTATGTATGCTAGTTATATATTTCATTGTTAATATTATGTTACATATAAGATATAACGTATCTGTAAATTTTAGTTTTACATGGGTTTAAGCGTAAGAAATTACTGACCAGGGTTTATGACTACCATACAGACAAGATTATCCTGGTATAGCGTCATCTAGACTTTATCTTAAAGTTTAAACAGACTATTGTCAGCTGGACTTTATCTTAAAGTAAGTCAAACAGACTATTTTATTTATTAGCTCAACACAACCTGTTTGGGTAAACCTGTTTAAGAAAATTTCCTGAACAGGCAATTTTCTGTTAAAGGATATTTTAACCATTTAGTAACCTGACAAAAATGGATGCTACTGCTTCATTTCTATGAAGATCAAAATATGACATTTCATTTCTATTTGTTAAATTTAACGTCCCCAAATAACCCTGACAGGGCCGAATACTTTCGCAAGGCACTGTACATACATATATATATATATGAGGTGTATTATATTAATATACAAAAAATAAATATTCGATTTACATTTCAGATGTGGGAAACAGTCCAATGGGGGTTACAGGTGAATAAACGTTTTAAAACATTGCTTTAAGAGCCCATTCACATTAGCGCGACTTGTCAGGCGACTTGACAGCCTAACAAGTCGCGGTATGTCGCGGTCCATTGAGTAGTACAGGACCCGTTCTAATAGGAGCGACACAAGTCACTCCGACTTAGAAAAAGGGTCCTGTACTACTTTGGGGCAACCTGGGAGCGACTTGCATAGACTTCCATTATGTGAAGTCCGTGCAAGTCGCGCTGAAGTCGTGGTGCACAGCGGTGCACGTGACTTCACAGGTCGCCCCCGAAGTCGGATCGCCTTAGTGTGAACCGGCTCTTAACCAAAGCAAAACAAGATACCCATATACACTGCTCAAAAAAAATAAATAAAGAAACACTTTTTAGTCAGAGTATAGCATCGGGTCAATTAAACTCCTGGGATATTGATGGTGTCAGTTAAGTAGCAGAGAGGGCTGTTAATCAGTTCAAAAATGGCAATGGTATTGGTGTGAATGAGAAGTACAGGTGGGCACAACTAACTCAAAAGTTGGTCAGTAAATAGGCCACAGTTTATGCAGAGTCCATAAACAAAGTCCATAAAGGAATGTCCATAACTTTGGAAGCAGCTCCATGTGCAAGCAAGAAGGGGCTTGGAAAAAGCTAGGAAAAAACACAAACGCCAAGCTAAGTGCAGCATATATGGGTTTTATTGTAAAAACACAAGAAATATATTCACAAGGATGTAAGTATCAATGGCATGCAGTAATGGCAAGCACTGCAATAATTCATCCCTGTCTGTGGGGTGACTGCGCAGGGTGGCCTCTCACGGATGTGGCTCCTGGGGACGCTGCCGGTGGATGTCGGCATTTCCTGGGGCTGTGGAACATACACGCGACTCCTCTGATGTCACTTCCCGGATGTGATGGGATGCTGTGGGTGATGCATTTGTGGAGCATGCGCTCCTTTTTCAAGTGTCCCCAGGAGCCAAATCCACTCCTGGGGACACCTGAAGGCCACCCTGGAGAGGCCACCCAGAGCAGTCACCCAACGGGCATGAATTATTGCAGTGCTTACCATGCCATTGATACTTACATCCGTGTGAATATATTTCTTGTGTTTTTACAATAAAACCCATATATGCTGCACTTAGTTTGGTGTTTGTGTTTTCTCCTTCCTGGTTGTTAATCAGTTTCAGCTGCTTTGGTGTTAATTAAATTAACAACAGGTGCACTAGATGGGCAATGATGACGTAACCTCTAAAACAGGAATGATTTTAAAGGTGGAGGGCACTGACATTTTTCCCCCTACTCATAATTCCTGACTGTTTTTTACTAGTTTTGCATTTGGCTAGGGTCAGTGTCACTGCTGGTAGCATGAGGCGATACCTGGACTCTATAGAGGGGGGTCAGTGTCACTGCTGGTAGCATGGGGCGATACCTGGACTCTATAGAGGTTGCACAGGCAGTCCAACTCCTCCAGGTTGGCACATCAATACGTGTCATTGTCAGAAGGTTTGCTGTGTCTCCCAGCAAAGTCTCAAGAGAATGGAGGAGATTCCAGGAGACAGGCAGTTACATTTGGAGAGCTGAACAGGCCCATAGAAGGTCCTTAACCCATCAGTAGGACCAGTATCTGCTAATTTGTGCAAGAAGGAACAAGATAAGCACTGCCAAAACACTACAAAATTATACTGGTGTGAATGCCTCTAACCAAACAATCAGAAACAGACTTCATGAGGGTGGCCTGAGGGCCCGACATCCTCTAGTGGGCCCTGTGCTCACTGCCCAGCAACGTAGATTGGCATTTTCCATTGAACACCAGAATTGGCAGCTCCACCACTGGCACCCTGTGTTTTTGACAGATGAGAGCAGGTTCACCCTGAGCACATGTGACAGACATGAAAGATCTGGAGAAGCCATGGAGAACGTTATGCTGCCTGTAACATCATTCAGCATGACCGGTTTGGTGGGGGGTCAGTGATGGTCTGGGGAAGCAAATCCATGGGGGGATACACAGACCTCTACAGGCTAGACAGTGGCATCCTGACTGCAATTAGGTATCAGGATGAAATCGTTGGACCCATTGTCAGACCCTACGCTGGTGCCGTGGGTCCTGGGTTCCTCCTGGTACACGACAATGCCTGGCCTCATGTGGCGAGAGTATGCCGCCAGTTCCTGGAGGGTAATGATTAACAATAATAATAATTATAAAATGTATTAATCAGCTGCTGCACCTGCAGGGTTCTAACGAGGATAATTGCAGGGTCTGCCACCCTTTAGACATGTTCCTATTGCCAGTATCTCACCAAAATGTACATTTTTGTTGCAAGGAATGCCTGAAATCTGATTTGTATCTCAGGGTGGACTTCTGGGAAAATCAGTGAGCCAATCACACAAACAGAAAATGATGTTTCTAAAGGGAGTTCTGTATACCATCTGTGTACAGAACTCCTCCAGGTAGCCATATTGCATTGCATTTTACAGAAAATGCAGAGCTGCAGATTGAAAAGGAAAGGTAATTTTTCATAAGATTCAATTACAATATGACTTGTAATTGTATATGCTATATTATTTTATTAATTTATTATTTATTATTAATTTTTTATTTGCTTTTTTTTCCCCCACAAAAGTGGTGTTACCTTTAAAGCGGAGTTCCAGCCTGGGAATACATTTTTTAATAAAAATACCCCCGGGACAGTCAGGGCTAGTACATTCCACAATGGCTAGCCTCTGATCTGTTCCGGGTTGCACTTACCTTTTAGAAGAAATACTTACCTTGAAAATGTATTGTCCAGCGCTGCCATCTCAGGTGTGGGCAGCTTGAAGACAGCGTGATCCTCTTCTGCGTCCTCTTCCGTCTTCTTCGGTCCCACGATGCACTGCGCCGGCCCCGCCGTCACTTCCGGCGCGCGCGCGTCATCCCTGCACAGCTTCTGGGCATGCCCAGAAGCTGTTTAGAAGGGAATGACGCGCGCGCACCGGAACTGACGTCGGGGCCGGTGCAGGCGCAATGATTCCTGGGAGCGATGACGTTCAGCTCCCAGGAATCATTGCAAAGCCAGGAAGTGACGACGGGCCGTGGCCGCCGAGGGGAGGAAGAAGGAAGTAAGGTAAGTATATTTTCTTCTATACGAGGTAAGTGAAAAAAAAATGCGATTATCCATTTGTTTTTCAGGTGACCCGGAGCGAGAAGATGGAGGTAAGTATAAATTTAGGGTGGAACTCCACTTTAAGTTTACCTTAATGCCTTTGTTGGGATGTTCATTATAAATCCTTATTATATTCTCCTTGTCCTTTACAAATGCATCATATCCTCCAGACACATGGTACTTGTCTGCTGTGAGGGCCTCGTCTAGGTCACGCATGAGTTGCCTAAACAGATCTTCACACTTTTTCTGGGAGGAATCCTCACAAATCTTCCAGAGCTCTTCTCTCTTTTCCAGTATGCCTTTCTGACAAAAGAAATACCAACATCATTTAAATACATGTCTCCATTTTGGTGAAACATTACATCCTTCACATGAATTACCTCTAGCTGATGAAGGTATTCATCTTGACTCTTCTCATGTGTGACATAGCTCTCAACAAACTCAAGGAAAGCTTTTTCTAGTGACCTTTCATGGAGCCTTTGGAACTCCTCTTCGGTGTTGAATTGTTGAGCTTTCATTTTGTTTTCATACGACTCTGTAGACCTGCGTATTGACCTTTGATTCTCCTTCAGAGTCATGTCTGACATGGAACGATCCAGGTAGGCGATATCACATTTAGTGACAACATCAACGTAGGACTTGAGAAGCTTTGCAAAATCTGAAAAACATTGTGGAGAACATCGAATAAGTCTGGTTGTCTCCTTGGACTTTTAGAAATTATTAAAAAAAAAAAATGATTTTAAATGCTTAGAATTGGGTAGTTCTGCTTTTGCACTCTGCATGGTTCTATAAAATGTTCTATAAAGTGTATTAATTATTTTTTATACTTTTTTGGGGGTTCCAACATCAGAAAAATCCATCTTTTGCATTTTTACTGGTGACCACAGTTATCAAAACAGAAAGTGAGGACCAAGTTCTTCCTTTTCGGGACCAAGTTCTTCGGTATATATCGGAAATTCTTTGAATCTCTCCACCCAAAGACCCTCTACTTTGCCTCTTCAGCTTTGATGGACCGACAACTGAGGCTTCCACCCAATCAAGCACTCCACTTCCACAATGGGCCCACATATGCCTCCTGACTAGAGTAATTATGCACAACTGGATTCATCCCTCCCCTCCACAAATTGCGGCAGTCAGACAATCACTCCTAGGGAGAAGCTGGACACTGTAGCCCAACAATCCAAACCGTCAAAGCGCTTCATCTCTAGATGGCGGTACTATGTGGAAATTTCCTTTTCTGCAGAGGAGATCTCTCTTCACTTGACCCCCTTCCAATACTCCACATTGTACCTCATGGCGGCGGCCACTGGCACTCTTGGCAAGCTAAGAATACTATCTTAACACACCATCCCGATGTCGACTGTCCCCTGGTCATTCCACATGGTACACCCCCCCACCCCACCGTTGGCCCAAGCCAAATGCCCATTACAGTTCTCTTTTCTTACCTATTAGTTAGCTTATTGTTTTCATGACTTGTTGTATTGCCTGGATACTGCTCTTGGCTTCCACTCCTTAGCCCTCCCTTAGTCAGAACTTTCTGTTAGAGAGTTATGCACTAATCCAAATACCCAAATGCTTCCTCTACTGCTAGTTCTCTTCTAGTTACTGTTTTATTTGTTTGATCCCTTAATTGACTGATAGTATTTTTGTTGCCCTGTTAAGTAACGTCTGCTTTCACTCAGATACCCTTTATCTTGCTTCAACTTTGTTGTTTGTTGTTAAAAAAAAAAGACAAAAATTCAAATGTCTGTTATTTTTGTACTTTCTTTTTGTTATTGACTAATATAAATATATAAAAAAAAACAAAAAAAAAAAACAGAAAGCGATGGGAAAAAAACACAATTTTAGAATTTTCACCAAAAAGAAAAAAAAAAAAAAGAAGTGAGGACAAATGTTCCAGGAAAAAACGCTAGTTATAGTAAGAGGAATCCCATCACTCTATAGAGATTTCACATTTTTTCTTTTCCATCTCAAAAAAAAAAAATTAAAGAGGTTTTGAAAATCCTCCTTGCTATCGATTTGTTGTCTTCAATGCAGCCTGCCTAAACCAACTCTTGAACATAGATTATGGAGCTGTCCCCGAATACAAACCTTTTGGTCAAAAGTGGAACTGTTTGTAGCTTCTCTCACTGGTCTCACTCCCCACAAGGATCCATTTCTCCTACTCTTCGGGAACTTTGACTTTCTACGGTAAAAGGTCTCCAAATTACAGTAACGCATCCTCAGCAACCACAAAAGTTGGTTGGCAACGTGTTATATGATTGCCCAGAGGTCCATACTTGCCAAATGCATTTATAGCTCTTCTCCCACTCTTAAGGACTTGAGAATGGGCCTCCAGTCGCTGTACGAGAAGGAGGCTTTGGATATTAAACTCTCCCGCACTCTCAATACTGCCAAATTTGACCACAAATGGTCATGCCTTCTGCATCCCGCTTAGCCTTCTGACTCCTTCCTTTGGGATCCTTAGCTGGATCAGCCTCTGAGCCATCTCAAGCCTCCAGTACTCATATTTTTGTCTTTTACCATCGCTTGCAACTCCTATACCATGGTTCACGGCGGCAAGCGGGAAGTGTCCTGTTGTTGGAATCCACTTCCCAACTACAATTGATCTGGCCTCTTCACTTCCTGAGTACTCTTTTCCAAGCTAGTGGCATCCCCCCCCCCGCTCTGGTACATCTCTGGGTCTTGGACCCCCCCCTAGATCCTTGCATATTACCCACCATGGTTAGCTTGTCTGCATTATATGCTACCTATACTTCTAATGTAATGTTTTCTCTTTTGTGCTTACCCCTTCTCCTCTCTTACCCCTTCTCCCCTCTCCCCCCTGATCAATGTTCCTGATCTATATGGAGTGATAGCTGGAGGCGGTGAAGGAAGGGACATCAGGCTGTTATCCTTACATCCCAAAGCGTGTTTGACTCTCATGAGTCTAGTCCTTAGGTGAGCTGCTTATCTTGCACTAGCCACTGGGAGCACTGGAGTGAAGCATGCAGCACTTTATTTTGTGATCACAGATGAAGATTGATTTCATCTTTATGATTCACTATTAATTGGGACTATTAATATCACTGGCAATCACCACATTGCTTAGACCCCTGTGACCTTCATGGCCTTTTAGATCCCTTGTGACATTACACAATTTGTCTAGAACTAAGACTCACCAGACCCAGTCATCATTCTGTCCTGCCTTAATTTTTTTGCTGACGCTTCCTGAAGAATGAACTGGCGGAAATCTTCGGCCTTTCTCACAAACTCAGGCGCTAGGTCCGTTTCCAGAACTTGGGGCATACTTCCCAAAACGTCTTTGTCAGCAGATGGAAGGCCAAAATAGAAACACTTTCTTTTTGGAAAGTTAGTTCTGATTGTTGCCCGCATGTCATTTTGCTTTCGAGTCTTGAGGCTTTTCACATCTAAATTGAGGAAACAAATCACTTACATACTGTACTAAAATGAACACCAATACACTGAAACTGGGAGAATGGAGCAAAACTACAGTGAAAACAGTCAGACTTGTTCAATAAAGAAAATAAACTATGTACAATATTAACCGGTTCCCGACCTCCCGTCGCAGATTTATAGCGGCAGGGCGGCCCTCCTGTGCGAAACGATGAAAGGTTGTGCGCCAACAGCTAGGGGGTGAGCGGCGCGCACCGCCGGTGGCATGCTCCCGCCCCCACTTGGCAGTGGAGCCTCTGGGCAGGTGGCTCCGATTGCCGCCTGACACCCGCGATCGTTCCCCGCTGAGAGAGAAGGACGGTCGGCTGTTGTAAACACAGCTGACCGTTCTCTCTGGAATGATCACAGAGCGCCTGTGATCCTTCTATATAGGATCACATGTCTCTATGATCATTTCACAAGCCACGCCCATCCACTGTGTTAACCCCTTCCCTGCCAATGTCATTATTAACAGTGCATATTTTTAGCACTGATTACTTTAGTAATGTCACTGGTACCCCCAAAAGCATAAAAAATGTCAGTTAGGGGTCCGATCTGTCGGCCACAATGTTGCAGTCCCGCGAAAAATCGCAGATCGCCGCAATTACTAGTAAAAAAAAAAACAATAAAAATGACAAATCTTTCCCGTAGTTAGTAGACGCAATAACTTTTGTGCAAACCAATCAAAATTCTCTTATTGCGATATTTTTACCAAAAAATGTAGCAGAATACAAATTGGCCTAAAATGTTAAAAAATGTTGATTTTTACACTTTTTTGGGGGGAATGTTATATAGCAGAAAGTGAAAAAATATTTTTTTTTGTTTATAGCGCAAAAAAATAAAATCACACAGGTGATCAATTACCACCAAAAGAAAGCTCTATTTGTGGTTAAAAAGGAAATCAATTTTATTTGGGGCACAGATTCGCACGACCGCGCAATTGTCAGTTAAATTAACGCAGTGCCGAATTGCAAAATATATTCTGGTCATTAAGGAGGAAAATCCTTCCGGTCCAAAAGTAATTAAATAACCAAAAAAAGTGTCAACATTTACATTTCAAAGTTCTGGCATGGCTGTTATTGGGGTCTACACTTTGAACAACACTTTGCTCCATTGTTAAAGCGGAGTTCCGGCCTCAGAATTTTTTTTTTAAATACCCCCGGACAGTCAGGGTAAGTACATTCCATAATGGATAGCCTCTGAACTGTCCCGGGTCGCACTTACCTTTTAGAAGAAATACTTACCTTGAAAATGTCTTGTCCAGCGCTGCCATCTCAGGTGTGGGCAGCTGAAGCCGGAGCGTCCCTCGTTGTGTCCTCTCTTCGGTGACGTCGGAGTCCCAGAATGCCCTGCACAGGCCCCGCTCGTCACTTCCGGTGCAGGCGCGTCATCCCTGGCATGCCCAGAAGCTGTTTAGCAGTGAATGACGCGCCTGCACCGGAAGTGACGAGCGGGGCCGGGGCAGGCGCATTGATTCCTGGGAGCGATGACGTTCAGCTCCCAGGAATCAATGCAAACAGGAAGTGACAAGCGGGGCCGATGCAGGCGCATTGATTCCTGGGAGCGATGATGATCAGCTCCCAGGAATCAATTCAAACAGGAAGTGACGAGCGGGGCCGGCGCAGGCGCATTGATTCCTGGGAGGGATGACGTTCAGCTCCCAGGAATCAATGCAAACAGGAAGTGACGAGTGGGGCCGGAGCAGGCGCATTGATTCCTGGGAGCGATGACGTTCAGCTCCCAGGAATCAATGCAAACAGGAAGTGATGAGCGGGGCCGGTGCAGGCGCATTGATTCCTGGGAGCGATGACGTTCAGCTCCCAGGAATCAATGCAAACAGGAAGTGACGAGCGGGGCCGGTGCAGGCGCATTGATCCCTGGAAGCGATGACATTCAGCTCCCAGGAATCAATGCAAACAGGAAGCGATGAGAGGGGCCGGTGCAGGCGCATTGATCCCTGGGAGTGATGGCATTCAGCTCCCAGGAATTAATTCAAACAGGAAGTGACGAGCGGGGCTGGTGCAGGCGCATTGATCCCTGGGAGTGATGGTATTCAGCTCCCAGGAATCAATGCAAACAGGAAGTGACGAGCGGGGCCGGTGCAGGCGCATTGATTCCTGGGAGCTATGACGTTCAGCTCCCAGGAATCAATGTGAGAAGGAAGTGACGGCGCGGGCCGCGGCCGCAGAGGGAAGATTTGGAAGAAAGGTAAGTATATTATCTTCAATAACAAGGTTAGTAAAAAAAAAATAAATTGTCAATATCCATTTCTTTTTCAGGTTTTTTTTGCACAAGCGGATGGGCCAAAGTGAAATTAGAGCCTGGAACTCGGCTTTAACTGTGTTATTGGGGAATTTCACATGAGACTGAAGACGTTGTATATTATGCTGGGTGCACAGGGCATGTCTTCAAAGCTCTTGCGAATACGAACATTTGACTTAGTCTAGGTTCACATCTATGCAGGCTGCGCCTGATGCATTTTTCAGGCACGTTTTGCAGTGCGTTTTGCATTTTAAACCCTCATTTTTTTGCATGCAGTTTTCATGCATTTTGCGTTTTACGTTTCTTGTTTTCTCTTTAACCATTTGTCGACTGCCCGCCAAATATATATTGCGTCAGGCTGGCTCCACTGCACGAATCGCCATACCTGTACGGAGATCCACGGGAGAGATCCTGGGGGGTGGGCACCCCCATTTGGGGAAACTGATTCATGGGGCCAACTCCCCGTGGAGAGAGAACTGCGGTCTAGAGAGCTGCATTGGGTGCGGGCTCCCGCGGGACCCGCCGTAAATCTCACGGGTGCGGGCGGTTTTCCCATTGCTGCGGGCGGGTGTGGGCGGTCAGGAACTTTTGCAGGAGACCTGCAGGGAACTCTATGATGTAAGGACTCACTGTACTTGTGCATGCTCTCCCTGCAGCTATGGTTCCTTCCTTCCCCAGCGCAGCCAATAACCAACGCTGATTCAGTGCCAGACCGAACCATTACACAGGAAAAGGAGGGGACAAAGAAGAAAAGTCTTCCCTGACCTCACTCCGACAGCTCTCGTTACTCTTCTCGGGGTATGGTACATGACTGTCGGTGTACCATACCCCGAGAAGAGTAATGAGAGCTGGTGGAGCGAGGTCAGGGAAGACTTTTCTTCTTTCCCCCCCCCCCTCCTTTTCCTGTGTAATGGTTTGGTCTGGCACTGTATCAGGCAAGGTTGTATGATGTGGTTATTGGCTGGGGAAGGAGGAACCATAGCTGCAGGGAGAGCATGATGAGCCTCTAACTCTTTAGACCTCTTTTCAGCATCATTACACAGCATTATAAGATAAGGGCTTTGACTGCAGATAAGAGCCAGCACTGAGATAAAGTCCGCGGGAGTGGACACAGACATTGCGGGAGCGGGCGGGATTGGACACAAACATTGCGGGTGCGGGCGGGTGTGAAACACATAGGTTGTGGGTGCAGGCGGTCCTGGTTATACATTCAGCGGGTGCGGGCGGGTGTGGGCTTAACCACTTTACCACTGGAGCATTTTGCTGTCTTACGTCTGAGCCACTTTTTGCGATTCGGCGCTGTGCGACTTTAACTGACAATTGCGCGGTCGTGCGACGCCATACCAAAACTAAATTTACGTCCTTTTTTTCCCACAAACAGAGCTTTCTTTTGGTGGTATTTGATCACCTGTGCGATTTTTATTTTTTGCGCTATAAACAAAAAAAGAACGACAATTTTGAAAAAACAACAATATTTTTCACATTTTTTTTATATGAAATTCCCCCCAAAAAAACTGTAAAAATCAAAATGTTTTTTAATTTTTGGCCAATTTGTTTTCTGCTACCTATGTTTGGTAAAAAAATTCACAATAAGCGTATTTTGATTGGTTTGCGGAAAAGTTATTGCGTTTACTAAGGGAAAGATTTCTGTCATTTTTGGTGTTTTTTTTTTTAACGCGTAATGGCGGCGATCTGCGATTTTTTTGCGGGACTGCGACATTGTGGCAGACAGATCGGACCCTTGACTGACATTTTTGACACTTTTGGGGGTACCGGTGACATCACTACAGTAATCAGTGCTATAAATATGCACTGTTACTGTAAAAATGACACTGGCAGGGAAGGGGTTAATTTTATTGGAGAGGGAGGGGTTAATGTATGCCTGGTGCTTACTAACGTGTGTGGGGGGGAGGGGACTATGTGACACAGGGACAGATCGCAGGTGCAGCTATGCTGAACCCTGCAATCTGACCCTGTCTGTCACTTAGGAGATCCACCCGCTTTGTTTACACAAGCAGGCGGATCTCCACACTCGATTCCCCGACAAAAATGTCAGTCAGGGGTCCGATCTGTCCGCCGCAATGTCGCAGTCCCGCAAAAAAAAAAAAACGCAGATCGCCGCCATTACTCGTTAAAAAAAAACACCAAAAACGACAGAAATCTTTACCTTAGTTAGTAAACGAAATAACTTTTTGCGCAAACCAATCAAAATACGCTTATTGCAATTTTTTTTTACCAAAAATATGTAGCAGAAAACAAATTGGCCTAAAATGATAAAAAAATTTTGATTTTTACATTTTGTTGGGGGGAATTTCATATAAAAAAACGTGAAAAATATTGTTATTTTTTCAAAATTGTCGCTATTTTTTGTTTATAGAGCAAAAATTAAAAATCGCACAGGTGATCAAATACCACCAAAAGAAAGCTCTGTTTGTGGGAAAAAAAGGACGTAAATTTCGTTTGGGTACGGCATTGCATGACCGCGCAATTGTCAGTTAAATTCGCACAGTGCCGAATCGCAAAAAGTGGCCTGGACGTAAGACAGCAAAATCCTCCAGTGGTAAAGTGCTTTCAGATTCTGAAAATCCCCCTGCCTGCAGACCCCCATAACCACCACCCAGGGTTATTGGGAAGAGGCCCTTGTCTCCTTCAACATGGGGACAAGGTGCTTTGGGGTGGGGGGGATAGCCTTTATATGATACAAGACGCTGAATAAAATTTTAATCTGGACTTTATATATTCTGATCCTGGTGCTTTCTTCCTTACATATCCAGTCCGTACTTAATCAAAAAGCTGACCTTTGGCCAACACTTCTAGGAAAGCAGCTTAACTACTTGCCAACCACCCACCATGTATTTACTGTGGCAGTGTGGCTCTATTGAGTGAAATGACGTACCTGTATATTTGTGAGGTCAGGCACTGATGTTGGACGAGAAAGGCCTGGCTTGCAGTCTCCGCTCTAATTCATCCCCAAGGGGTTCTATTGGGTTGAGGTCATAATGAGTAATGATTAAGCACACAGTCAGTGTGTGAAACGCGTCTACCTTGTCACGATTGTCATAATTTGGATGTCCAGTCAATAAATCTGGATTTTGACTCAACCTGGAGTGCTGCCAATTCCTTTTCTTTTATTGGGTTGAGGTCAGGACTTTATGCAGACCAGGCAAGTTTCTCCACCCCAAAATCGCTCATCCAGCACATCCCTGCTGTCTGGACAGAGCTCTGTATTGTTTATATAGGCAGAGCTCTGTTCTGTCTCTTTCCTTGACAATCAATGAGTGCCGGCGGTCATCCATTGACTGGCACCCACTGATCGGCTTGTGCTGTGACTAATACTAGGTACATGATCCGGCACAGGAGAGGCACTTTGCCTCCGTACTCATACATGAGGTGGATGGCAAGTGGATTCATCTAACCAGAATGTGTGCATAACTACAGTATATTATTAGTATTGGGTTGACTGACCCTGTAAATGAGTAGAGCTAACTACATTCACAGAACTAAGCCATCTACCCTGGTGATGTCAACTAAAAGACGTGAATTGGTGATTTTTTTAGGTAAAAAAATAAATGTTCTGCATATTAAACAAATATGTCTTGAATTTTCTTTTTTTTTTGTCTACAAACAGTTCAGTACATACGGACATCCTTCAGACAGTCTTCCAGATATTCATCAGCGGTGGCTGGTCGTCCATTTAATTCTGACTTCAGAGTAACATCCCGCATGGCCCAGACAAAGAGAGGCACCGTATTGCTTGTGTCTTCCTGAGTCTGGGCTTTCACCTTCTTAATGGAGGATTTATGTATGATCTCACTATGCAGGTTCAATGTAGAGCTGTGAAGACATTTTATTAAGGAAGTAAAACCTATAGTAATATCAGTTTGTGTCTAAAATTCAAAAGTAATTCTGCAATAGGAAAAATATGAGATGCCATGTTTACCCTTTTGTGGAAATTATACTTCCCTGTTTATCTTTAGCATTTTTCAGACCTCTAGGCTGGGACAACATGCAGGAGTATGAAAGAGGATAAGTATGACAGCCAGGCAACTGGCACTTTCAGATGGATAGGTTTAATTCACCACTTTAGTCCAGCCCATCTCTGATTAACCTAGTGCCATCTGGGTGCTTTTATGGCACTTTTCCACTGCAAGTACCGGCTCGGCTCTACTCGGCCCTGCTTGGCCCGATTTGCTTTTCCACTGCTGGTACCGCATGGTATGGTGTTGGAACGGTTCGGTACGGTACGGTATGGTTTGCTTTTCCACTAAAGTAGTACTAAAGTTGAGTGGGTGGGATAACAACGGGGTGGGTGGGATTCTCTGACCAATCAGTGGCTAGTAGTGACTGCATGCAAAGGATTGTGGGATATGGTACCGGTATGGTACCTCTTGGAACCACAATCGGGGTGGTACTGTTTTTGAGAGCCGTACCGTTCGGTTCCATGCAGTGGAAAAGCGCCGCCGTACCGTACCGAACCGTTCCTACACCATACCATGCGGTACCAGCAGTGGAAAAGCACAAAAGCGAGCCGAACCGTTCGGTTCCATGCAGTGGAAAAGCGCCATTAGTGTCAACTAAAAACCAAGAAACTCCCTAGGCTCTGGAATGGCCACATTGGGAAGATTTTTTCTGGATACAGAAAGGCCATATGCCAGTTTCAGGACTGCCCTACCTTCTATTTTATTTTTCTCCAAACTGCGGACAAGGGTCCAGATGTGGCCATTTGCTTCCCCTAACCCATTCCTTCCACTGACACCAACAATGGAGCCCTATTCCTTCCACTGACACCAACAATGGAGCCCTATTCCTTCCACTGACACCAACAATGGAGCCCAATTCCTTCCACTGACACCAACAATGGAGCCCTTTTCCTTCCACTGACACCAACAATGGAGCCCTATTCCTTCCACTGACGCCAACAATGGAGCCCTATTCCTTCCACTGACACCAACAATGGAGCCCTATTCCTTCCACTGACACCAACAATGGAGCCCTATTCCTTCCACTGACACCAACAATGGAGCCCTATTCCTTCCACTGACACCAACAATGGAGCCCTATTCCTTCCACTGACACCAACAATGGAGCCCTATTCCTTCCACTGACACCAATGACGGGTCACCACTCCTTCCATTCACACCATTGATTGGGAATAATTTCTCCCACTGACATCAACTATGGGGCACTCCTTTTGACCACAGGCCCTTTGTCATTTTTTGTACTCCGACTGATCACCAAACCTGGGGTATTGTCTACTCCAACCGATGTCAAGACATTTTCTGCTCCTAAAGGCCACAATCTGACCCCCCTTAAGTCTGCAGGACAGTAAAATGGCACTTTGTTTAGACAGTTTGGAGATCCCTGATCTATTGGATGCCATGATGTTACCTAATGTAGTCCATGGTCCACACTCTTTCCCCTACCACAACTTCATAGCATCCAATACCCAAATAATTTGAAAGAACAATAGAGAAAACAGATCACTCATAGTGGATTTTGGCCGTCTCTTACCCCATTTAATGTGATATTTATTTTTCACTATGGGTTGTCATGAGTGGGTACAAAATCACTAAGGGAGGGCAATAGTTCAAGAAATGAACTACAGGGGGGGAAAGTGATGGATATTTTAGGCCTACACAGATTTTTACCTTTAGATTTCATTATTGATTGTCATTATTAATAATTTGACATACAGTGAACGTTTGACATACAGCAGTGGTCCTCAACCCTGGCCCTCAGGGCACACTAACAGGACCAGGTTTGCAAGATAACTGAAATACATCCCAGGTGATATCATTTGCTGCTCAGTGATTGCAGTACTCTAGTCTGCATCTCCCCAAGGTAATACCTAAAATCTGGCCTGTTAGTGGGCCCTGAGGACCGGAGTTGAGGACCACTGACATACAGTATGGCAGGGACGTGCAGTCAATGTCTGGTGAGGCACTGGCTAGTATCAGAGCCAGATACAACCCCCACATCATTTAGTGAATAAACCCCCACACCAGGAGGCCTGGTCTTCCATATCATACTTAAACTACGGACTTGACCATGGCCTCCAGGCTCTGAGGAAGAGGCACGGCCTCGAAACGCGTCAGCCCTCTGCTCCCAGTAAAGGACGTTGATCTTCTGGCAAGAGGCAGATTTATGGAATTGATGTGCCTGAATTTCACGATTGTTTGTGAGTAGCTGATTTTAATTTTTATCTAAATAAACTAGCTGAGGATAATGCGCTATGCTGGTGCGCCCTTTTCTTTGCTTTGTTTTTTCAATGTCTGGTGAGGCACTGGCTAGTATCAGAGCCAGATACAACCCCCACATCATTTAGTGAATAAACCCCCACATCACCATTTAGTGAATAAACCCCCCACATCACCATTTAGTGAATAAACCCCCACATCACCATTTAGTGAATAAACCCCCACATCACCATTTAGTGAATAAACCCCCCACATCACCATTTAGTGAATAAACCCCCCACATCACCATTTAGTGAATAAACCCCCCACATCACCATTTAGTGAATAAACCCCACATCACCATTTAGTGAATAAACCCCACATCACCATTTAGTGAATAAACCCCCCACATCAACATTTAGTGAATAAACCCCCACATCAACATTTAGTGAATAAACCCCCACATCAACATTTAGTGAATAAACCCCCCACATCAACATTTAGTGAATTAACCCCCACAGTGTAGCTGAGCGATGTGAGATGAAAAATGTAATCTTCATCTTCAGCCAATTGGCTTACGCTTAACCACTTGCCGACCGCCGCACGACTATCTACGACGGCGGTCAGCCCCTCGCAGGCAAACTAACGTAGGGCTACGTTGCTTGCTTGTGAGGGTCTAGGGAGCGAGCGCGCGCCCCCGGAGGCGCGCTCTCGCTCCCGCGTGGTCATGGACCCCCCTGCGCGTGTGACCAGCGGACCCGATGTCCGCCGGCCACTCGGCGATCGGCGGGGGAGAGGGAGAAAGTCAGGTGGCTTGTGTAAACAAGCTGCCTGCCATTCTCCTCGCTGTAAAGACACTGATCACATGGATCTACTATGTAGATCCGTTGATCAGTGTCCTTACAGCTCAAGCCACAGCCAATCACAGTAGAAAGCACGCCCCTAGGGACACACACAGCCCCTCCCTCCCAAATAAAGTTAACCCCTTCACTACCAGTGTCATTTTACAGTAACAGTGCATATATATAGCACTGATTACTGTAGAAATGTCACTGGTAACCCCAAAAGTGTCAAAAATGTCAGTCAAGGATCCGATCTGTCCGCCGCAATGTCGCAGTACCGCAAAAAAAATCGCAGATTGCCGCCATTACGCGTTAAAAAAAAAAAACAACAAAAATGACAAAAATCTTTCCCTTTGTTAGTAAACGCGATAACTTTTGCGCAAACCAATCAAAATACGCTTTTTGCGATTTCTTTTACCAAACATATGTAGCATAAAACAAATTGGCCGAAAATGTTAAAAAATTTTGATTTTTACATTTTTTTGGGGGTGAATTTCATATAAAAAAATGTGAAAAATATTGCTATTTTTGCAAAATTGACGCTCTTTTTTTGTTTATAGCGCATGATCAAAAAATCGCACAGGTGATCAAATACCACCAAAAGAAAGCTCTGTTTGTGGGAAAAAAAGGACGCCAAATTCGTTTAGGTACAGCGTCGCACGACCGCGCAATTGTCCGTTAAAGTCACGCAGTGCTTAAATCGCAAAATACCCCCTGGTCGGAATGGGGGTAAAATCTTCCGGGGCTTAAGTGGTTAAAAACCCGCAGGCATTTAATCAGATTCCCCCAGACAAATAAGCGTCTGGTGAAAGGAATCTATTGGCTAGCAGATTTTTATGTTTTATTTCTGCATTCTGTAACAGCCCTGTAAGAGTCGATTCACACTAGCGCGACTTGTCAGCCTGACAAGTCGCGCTCCCTCGCGGTCCATTGACCGCTACAGGACCCGTTCTAATAGGAGCGATACAAGTCGCTCCGACTTAGAAAAAGGGTCCTTTACTACTTCGGGGCGACCTCGGAGCGACTTGCATAGACTTCCATTATGTTAAGTCTCTGCAAGTCGCTCCGAAGTCGTGGTGCATGGGAATGCACAAGTCGCCCCCGAAGTAGTACAGAGTCATGCCGCCCCAGTGTGAACCGACTCTAAATGGTGAGATTTCACTGGTCAGGTACCCGAACTTTACAGAATGCAGAAATAAAAAATAAAAATGACACTGTGCTCTATATAGCTACCATTTTATTAATCCATACGATAAAAGAATACAGCTTGAACTATTCTCTGATTATATAGATTATATATAGCACCTTCATTAGTTCTGTATTTCCTGTAGTTGGCTCTGTGTATTGGTAACCTTCTGTATTTACATTGTAACATCATTCCTTTTTTTGTATTACTTTCTTACTTTGCATTTCATTATATTTGATTTGATTCATAGGCGTGCGCAGCCTATTAAATAAGGGTGTGCACCCCAAAGCTCAAACACACGTGTTTGTGTGTGTCTCCATATATATGACCCCAGCACATTTATCTCCCTGCCGACACATTGAAAGGCAAGTGCCTAAAGACTTCTCTTATGGTAGAGCCAGTAAGAGAGAGAGAGATCTTTCCCATCTTCCTACCAGCACAAAAAGTGATAATGTTAATGTACATGGGGTGATTAGGGTGTGCCCAGACACACCTGGCCCACCCTGTGCGCACTCCTATGATTTGATTAATGGCCAGCTTCTCTTCTGTGTAAATAAATTGGATTTTATTTATTTTTTTTGTATTTAGCACAGTGGTTATTTGTTATTAATAATCTTATTAATGAAAGAGATGCAACAAGGTTTGATTCTAAAGCCCCGTACACACGCACAGATCGTCGTCATACAAACGTCGGCGGACGAAAGATCTGCCGATTGTATGCGTGTTAGTATGGTGCCTCCGACAGATGTCTGCACACAATCTGCGGACAAGAGTCTTTCTTGCAAACATGAAAATTTTTGTCTGCAGACACCAGAACGGACGATTGTTCGCCTGTCAGTACAGAAATCAGCCGACAGACCGCAGATTTGCAAGACTGGGCATGCTCAGAAAATAAAAAAAACAGGGAAAGTTAACCATCACATGACATCACTTCTGCAGTCAGCTGAAGTCTGCGGACAAAATTCTTGTGCTGTCCTTGTGCTGTCTTTGCACTTTTCAACAGACACCGACATCCCGGGGAGAAAAGACGAACATTTGTATGACGACGATCTGCGTGTGTGTACGGGGCTTAAGAGTCTTTTGAAAGCCACCATACTTCCCGCAGAAACCACCTCTTGTGGTAGAGAATTCCACAATCTTGTAGCCCTAACAGTAAAGAACCCCCCACGCTGCCTGAGGTTAAAACGCTTCTCCTCTAATTGCATTGTATGCCCCCTTGTCCTCATGCAATCCCTTCGAATGAACAGCTTTTTTTATAAGCTGAGATCCCCATTAAGATATTTATAAATTGCTATCATGTCCCCCCTCAGGCGTCTCTTCTCCAGGGAGAAAAAATCGAGCGATTGCAGCTGCTCTTCATAGTTAAGGTCCTCCAATCCCCTAATTAGTTTTGTTGCCCTTCTCTGGACTCTCTCCAGCTCCAACACATCCCTCCTGAGGACCGGCGACCAGAACTGGACAGAATACTCCAGATGCGGTCGGACCAGAGTTTTATAAAGTAGAAGGATTATAGTCTTATCTCTGGAATACATCCCTTTCTTTATGCATGCTAATATTCTGCTGGCTTTGGCAGCTGCCGCTTGACATTGCATGCTGTTGCCTAATCTATCATCAACCAAGACTCCCAGATCTTTCTCCATTTTTGATTCCCCCAAGGGTTCCCCTCCTAACGTGTATTGTGTTTTTATGTTTTTAGTCCCCAAGTGCAAAACCTTACACTTCTCCACATTAAACCTCATTTGCCAAGTCGTTGCCCACTCTGTTATTTTGTCCAGGTCATTCTGTAGGATATCTGCTTCATGCTGTGCAGTTATTGCCCTGCCCAATTTTGTGTCATCTGCAAAAACTGATATAGAGCTACTGATCCCGTCCTCAATGCTGTTTATGAATAAATTGAACAAGGTTGGTCCCAGGACTGAGCTTTGGGGGACCCCGCTTACAACCTCAGACCAGTCTGAGTATGTGCTGTTCTGACTTAGAAAAAAGGTGTTAATCACATATTATATTTATAATCTCAGATAGGAACAAAGGGAACATGTAAAATCGCCAAAACAGTACCTAGACAGATAAGGGTGGAGAGTAGGGATGATCGAACGGTTCGGGTCCACCATCGGTTCGGCCCGAACATTGGGTGTTCGAGGTTCGGCCGAATTTAGAACTTTTTGCCCAAAAAGTTCGGAATTCGGCAACCAGAACCGCCCAAAATGCAATGCTTCAGGAAATGGGCTTTAAAAGCCCGTGATTGGACCAGAACCATTAGCAAAAGCCAATTGAGGGGGCAGAAGAATGCTAGGAATGTGATTGGAGTGACTAGGGGGTCCCTAGACCAATCATTAGTGAATACGCCCCCCAGTATATAAGATCGCCCCCGCCATATTCCCAGCATTGTTATAATGGACATGGAAGAGAGTGGAAGCAGTTCTGTTAATTTTACTTTAAAAGTGTCATTTAGCTATTTTTAGTGTGAGGAAAGGGATATCTAGTGTAGTTAGAGTGCTCCTTTACACTTAAGTTAGCTTCAAAAATTTAGTTTCTGTAGGGAAAGTGTTAAGTGTCAGGGGACCGTAGTGTAGTGTAGGGTTAACTGGCAGTGACTGCTATGGCAGGGTGACAAAACCCTTCCATAGCAGGGTGACCGCTATAGAGAAATGATCATTTCTCTGCTTCGGAACAGGAATGTGGCTTCTCACCAGCAAGCATTTTTTAATGCTGCAGGGGCTGCCACTGCCAGTGCTTTTTTGAGGACATGTTTGATGTCAGACATGACATCTGAATATGTGTATAGGGGGTATATATAGACATATATGTCTGAATATATACCCCTAGACATATATAGGTGTGATAGTAGCAGAAATAAATGCTTGCGCTAATGAAATCATTTACAGTAATATATTTCTGCTACTATCACACCTATATATGTCTAGGGGTATATATTCAGACATATATGCCTATATATACCCCCTATACACATGTTCAGATGTTTTGCCTGCCTCAAAAGAACCCCAAAAAATGCCAAAAAAACGCTAGTGTCAAAAAAAAAAATGCCCAGGTGTGTTTTTGCTGGCATTTTTTGGGGGGTTTTGGAGGCAGGCAAAACATCAGAACTTGTGCACAGTACCACTATACACAAGTTCAGATGTTTTGCCTGCCTCAAAAGAACCCCAAAAAATGCCAAAAAAAACGCTAGCGTTAAAAAAAAAATGCCCAGGTGTGTTTTTGCTGGCATTTTTTGGGGGGTTTTGGAGGCAGGCAAAACATCAGAACTTGTGCACAGTACCACTATACACAAGTTCAGATGTTTTTCCTGACTGCAAAGAACCCAAAAAAATGCCTGCTATTAAACCGGCAAGGTGTTACAGCAGAGAAGCCATATTCCTGTGCTTAAAGTTTTCTAATACAAACGATCTTTTTTTTTATGGTTCTGGACATGCTACAGAGCTGAAACTTCACAGGTACACCTTTTAGACCCCCCAGACACAAAATCACACAAAAAAAGTTCTTAAAAATTGTCATTTTTGATAAAAAAGCCAATTATTGAAAAATTAAAAAAAAAAAAAAAAAAAAAAAAAAGAGATTTTTTGATTTTTACTTTGGATTTAGTATCTGGGGGGTCTAAAAAGTGTACATGTGAAGTTTCAGCTCTGTAGCATGTCCAGAACCCCCCAAAAATTAGCATTTTCTTATAATTTTTATTAGAACAGGAATACGGCTTCTCTACGGCGCTTTTTCTTGCATTTATCGGGCATTTTTGGAGGCAGGCATGACTTTTTTTGGATTTAGTGTCTGGGGGGTCTAAAAAGTGTACCTGTGAAGTTTCAGCTCTGTAGCATGTCCAGAACCAGAAAAAAAGATAATTTTTCAGTAGAGCAGGGATGGTGGGACCCCTCTTTTACACTTATATGATCTTTTTTTGGGGTTCTGGACATGCTACAGAGCTGAAACTTCACAGGTACACCTTTTAGACCCCCCAGACACAAAATCACACAAAAAAAGTTCTTAAAAATTGTCATTTTTGATAAAAAAGCCAATTATTGAAAAATAAAAAAAAAAAAAAAAAAAGAGATTTTTTGATTTTTACTTTGGATTTAGTATCTGGGGGGTCTAAAAGGTGTGCATGTGAAGTTTCAGGTCTGTAGCATGTCCAGAACCAGAAAAAAAAAGATCGTTTGTATTAGAAAACTTTAAGCACAGGAATATGGCTTCTCTGCTGTAACACCTTGCCGGTTTAATAGCAGGCATTTTTTTGGGTTCTTTGCAGTCAGGAAAAACATCTGAACTTGTGTATAGTGGTACTGTGCACAAGTTCTGATGTTTTGCCTGCCTCCAAAATCCCCAAAAAATGCCAGCAAAAACACACCTGGGCATTTTTTTTTTTGACGCTAGCGTTTTTTTTGGCATTTTTTGGGGTTCTTTTGAGGCAGGCAAAACATCTGAACATGTGTATAGGGTGTATATATAGGCATATATGTCTGAATATATACCCCTAGACATATATAGGTGTGATAGTAGCAGAAATATATTACTGTAAATGATTTCATTAGCGCAAGCATTTATTTCTGCTACTATCACACCTATATATGTCTAGGGGTATATATTCAGACATATATGTCTATATATCCCCCCTATACACATGTTCAGATGTTTTGCCTGCCTCAAAAGAACCCCAAAAAATGCCAAAAAAAAACGCTAGCGTCAAAAAAAAAAATGCCCAGGTGTGTTTTTGCTGGCATTTTTTGGGGAATTTTGGAGGCAGGCAAAACATCAGAACTTGTGCACAGTACTACTATACACAAGTTCAGATGTTTTTCCTGACTGCAAAGAACCCAAAAAAATGCCTGCTATTAAACCGGCAAGGTGTTACAGCAGAGAAGCCATATTCCTGTGCTTAAAGTTTTCTAATACAAACGATCTTTTTTTTTCTGGTTCTGGACATGCTACAGAGCTGAAACTTCACATGCACACTTTTTAGACCCCCCAGATACTAAATCCAAAGTAAAAATCAAAAAATCTCTTTTTTTTTTTTTTTTTTTTTAATTTTTCAATAATTGGCTTTTTTATCAAAAATGACAATTTTTAAGAACTTTTTTGTGTGATTTTGTGTCTGGGGGGTCTAAAAGGTGTACCTGTGAAGTTTCAGCTCTGTAGCATGTCCAGAACCAGAAAAAAAGATCATATAGGTGTTAAAGTTAAAGGAGGCTCCCGAACCACATCCCTGTTCTACTGAAAAATTATCTTTTTTTTTTTCATGGTTCTGGACATGCTACAGAGCTGAAACTTCACATGCACACCTTTTAGACCCCACAGATACTAAATCCAAAGTAAAAATCAAAAAAATCTCTTTTTTTTTTTTTTTAATTTTTCAATAATTGGCTTTTTTATCAAAAATGACAATTTTTAAGAACTTTTTTTTGTGTGATTAATAGTTAATGGGGCATGACCCAGAACCCTAGGCACTTTTTAGGGGCATTTATTGGGTTTTAGGGCTTAAAAATGGTGTTTTTTGATTACAGAAGTTCGGGTCCCATTGATTTCAATGGGGTTCTGAAATCCGGGCCGAACTTTCGTGAAGTTCGGGTGTTCTGGTCGAACCGAACTTTTCAAAAGTTCGATCATCCCTAGTGGAGAGAACTTAGGCTTTGACCTAAGAGCATTGAGTGGTCATTGGAAAAGGCAGAGGGAAGTCTGTTTAACCATAAATATTTATTATAAAAGGGAAGAGCATTTCCTATCTCTTTTTAGAAGCAGTAAAGGTGTTTTGTGCCCATTCAGCATTACATCCTCAGTGAGCTCCAACTCCCTCTCTGTTCTCCTTCTCAGTGTTTACTTCCCACTCCCAATTGTTTTTTGCAGAAGGGTACCTTCTGCTTCCAGTCAGCAATACTAGAGACTTCTACAAGGAAGGAAGGAAGGAAGGAAGGAAGGAAGGAAGGAAGGAAGGAAGGAAGTAAGGAAGGAAGGAAGGAAGGAAGGAAGGAAGGAAGGAAGGAAGGAAGGCAGGAAGGAAGGAAGGAAGGAAGGAAGGAAGGAAGGAAGGAAGGAAGGAAGGAAGACAGGAAGGAAGGAAGGAAGGAAGGAGAGCATGGGGTTGATTTATGAATGACCAGTGATATGATATGTAGATATGTAGGAACATTTTGACTTCTAACCGAAAGGATACTCTAGTTTCTCTACGTCATCCTGTTTGATAATCCCAGTACTGTTGTAGATGACAGCACTGCTCATGAGCATGGCCAACGACAGGATCATACAATCATTGTCCTTATCTCCCTAAAAAGACACATGAGGAACGATCAATGGTGAGCTGTTTATATGCCATATGTCATAAATGACTGTATCTTTCCAGGATTACCTTTTCAGGGTCTCCCAGTCCTTCTGTGTCCAGAAGCACCAAGGTATGCTCATGTTTTGTTGGGTGTGGCATGCACCACATCCAGATGCCCTTGGTATTTGCTTTGATTGTGGAATCCACAGAGAAAACAACTGTGGAAGAAGTAGATCACATGTTAGAAATGTTTTCCTATATCCCTGCTGTAAAAGTAGAACAATGTAATGTAATGAGTAATGTAATAGTATTCGTTTTCTCCTCCCCGGTAACACAACCTTCATTCGGTTCTAAAATAAGAAACTCCACCACTATCCTTAATGCAGAGGCATAACTAGAACCTTCAGGGTCCCGGTGCAAGAAACCAAGAAGGGCCCCCGGACCCCTGGCCGGGCCCTTCCCTTCAAGCCTGGTGCTCTTCCCACTGATCCTGGGGCCCTTTACTCTCATAGCGGGACCCTTTCACAAGTTCTGCAGTGGGCTCCCTTCCTACCATCTTGGGGCCTGCCGACGGTGGTGGAGTGCCAAGGCCCGGTCGCAAGAGTGACCTTTGCGATCCTGGAAGTTCACCCACTGGTGTCAGTCGTTTTTATTTTTTTTTTGTATTTTAATTGTATTAATTTTTATCATTTTATTTTATTTTTTTACAATGTCACTGACTATGACTCTGTCTATTCAGTAAAGGAAGGAGCTGGTAAATTACATATTTACCGACCCCTTCCTGGTTCTCTATTGTGTCAAATCCCCTGAAGCAATATGATGATCGACCAAAACAATTGAGCAGGTCATAGAACTTATAATGGCTCAACACAATCATCAAATGAAAATTTTTGGGCAATGAAGATATCATAAAGGTGGCTATAATGAGTCTACCAAATGCAAACCATCAAAATAATTTATTTATATTTGCTGTAATATATAAAAGGCATAATTATATAGGGTGGTAGCCAAATACGATGCAAGCACATAAAGCTTCACATGTAAAGTGGCTACTAAAAACCACTAAAACCAGCCATAGACCCGAAACAAGAGCCCAACCCTTTGCACTAGAACTGCACATGTGAACATTAGAACATTTATGTTCTCTGATGTATTATTTAAGTACTTTATTGTAATCCTAAAACATGTAAAACAGAAACAGAACATTTCTAGGCAGACTTGTGTGTTGTTGCCCTGAGCCCCGGACTCCAGACCCAACGGGAGCCTTGCTGGGAAGTAGAGAGCAAGCAGACTTCTGTATTGTTGCCCTGAACCCCGCCCCCAGACCCCAGATTCAACAGGAGCTGTGCTGGGAAGGAGAGAGCAAGCATACTTCTGTATTGTTGCTCTGAACCCCACCCTCAGACTCCAGACCCAATGTGAGCCTTGCTAGGAAGGAGAGAGCAAGCGGACTTCTGTGTTGTTGCCCTGAGCCTTGCCCCTGGACCCCAAACCCAACAGGAGCTGTGCTGGGAAGGAGAGAGCAAGCGGACTTCTGTATTGTTGCTCTGAAACCCACCCTCAGACTCCAGACCCAACGTGAGCCTTGCTAGGAAGGAGAGAGCAAGCGGACTTCTGTGTTGTTGCCCTGAGCCATGCCCCCGGACCCCAAACCCAACAGGAGCTGTGCTGGGAAGGAGAGAGCAAGCGGACTTCTGTATTGTTGCTCTGAACCCCGCCCCCAGACCCCAGATTCAACAGGAGCTGTGCTGGGAAGGAGAGAGCAAGCATACTTCTGTATTGTTGCTCTGAACCCCACCCTCAGACTCCAGACCCAATGTGAGCCTTGCTAGGAAGGAGAGAGCAAGCGGACTTCTGTATTGTTGCCATGAACCCCGTCCCCAGACCCCAGATTCAACAGGAGCTGTGCTGGGAAGAAGAGTGCAAGCGGACTTCTGTATTGTTGCTCTGAACCCCACCCTCTGACTCCAGACCCAACGTGAGCCTTGCTAGGAAGGAGAGAGCAAGCGGACTTCTGTATTGTTTCCCTGAACCCTGCCTCCAGACCCAAAGCGAGCCTTGCTGGGATAGAGAGATCAAGCAGACTTCTGTGTTGTTGCCCTGAGCCATGCCCCCAGACCCCAAACCCAACAGGAGCTGTGCTGGTAAGGAGAGAGCAAGCGGACTTCTGTATTGTTGCTCTGAAACCCACCCTCAGACTCCAGACCCAACGTGAGCCTTGCTAGGAAGGAGAGAGCAAGCGGACTTCTGTGTTGTTGCCCTGAGCCATGCCCCCGGACCCCAAACCCAACAGGAGCTGTGCTGGGAAGGAGAGAGCAAGCGGACTTCTGTATTGTTTCCCTGAAATCTGCCTCCAGACCCAAAGTGAGCCTTGCTGGGATAGAGAGAGCAAGCAGACTTCTGTATTGTTACCCTGAACCCTGCCCACAGACTCCAGACCTAATGGGAGCCTTGCTGGGAAGGAGAGAGCAAGCAGACTTCTGTGTTGTTGCCCTGAGCCCTGCCCCCGGACTCCAGACCCAACGGGAGCCTTGCTGGGAAGGAGAGAGCAAGGGGACTTCTGTGTTGTTGCCCTGAGCCCTGCCCCCTGACCCCAGACCCAACGGGAGCTGTGCTGGGAAGGAGAGGGCAAGGGGACTTCAGTGTTGTTGCCTCTTCATTAGTGCAATCTCTATTTTTATTTCATGTGAGCTGAATGATCTTCACCAGTCGATGTTTGCCCCTTTGAAAGCACAAAATATTTACAGTATCTTAAAGTGAGCGGCCACTGCACACAGTGGTGGATTGTCGGTTGTTGGGATAGAGCACCGTTTGAATTACTACTTACCTTAATTTCATTGGATCTCAGCATATATCTATATGGACTGTTTTTCTTG